>NC_048281.1:20717637-20760137 GCF_009762535.1 Notolabrus celidotus
TTGTTAGAATCGGTGTTGGAACTATGCCTCTGTGCAACTGCTTCACTCTCGCTCCTAACAGGTGCGATTGATCTCAGACTTCAGCTCAGCAGATGTTAGGTCAGGGCTTTACCCTTTATCAGCTGTGATGTGAGGTCACAGCAGCTGCTTTTATGGGCTGCCTTGGGTGATTAAGTGAAAATTTGTGGTTTTTATTGATAAGGGCAGAAAATATATCAGCTGTTTTACAGTTCACTGGTTCACAGTGAATTTTACTATCAGAAGGGCCCCTTGAGAATGCTCAGCCCCCTTTGCGCAGAGACACTATCTCCGCCATTAAGGTTATGATTAGGGTTAAGATTAGGGTTAGGGTTATGAGGGTTAGGGTTATAAGGGTTAGGGTTAGGGTTAGGGTTATGATTATGGTTAGGGTTAAGGTTAAGGTTAGGGTTATGATTAGGGTTAGGGTTACAGTTAGGGTTATGAGGGTTATGATTATGGTCAGGGTTTTGATTAGGCTTAGGGTTCTGAGGGTTAGGGTTAGGGTCATAATTAGGGTCATAATTAGGGTTATGATTAGGGCTAGAGTTATGATTAGGGTTATGGTTAGGGTTGGGTTATGATTAGGGTTAGGGTTGGGGTTATGAACAGTTACGGTTAGGGTTATGAGGGTAAGGGTTAGGGTTATGATTAGGGTTAGGGTTATGATTAGGGTTAGGGTTAAGATTAGGGTTAGGGTTATCATTAGGTTTAGGGTTATGATTAGGGTTAGGGTTATGATTAGGGTTAGGGTTAGGTTTGGGTTAGGGTTATCATTAGGTTTAGGGTTATGATTACGGTTAGGGTTAGGGTTATGAGGGTAAGGGTTAGGGTTATGATTAGGGTTAGGGTTATGATTAGGGTTAGGGTTATGATTAGGGTTAGGGTTAGGGTTATCATTAGGTTTAGGGTTATGATTACGGTTAGGGTTAGGGTTATGAGGGTAAGGGTTAGGGTTATGATTAGGGTTAGGGTTATGATTAGGGTTAGGGTTAAGATTAGGGTTAGGGTTAGGGTTATCATTAGGTTTAGGGTTATGATTACGGTTAGGGTTATGATTAGGGTTAGGGTTATGATTAGGGTTAGGGTTAATTTAGGGTTAGGGTTAAGATTAGGGAGAGGTTAAGGTTATCATTAGGTTTAGGGTTATGATTAGGGTTAGGGTTAGGGTTGTGAGGGTTAGGGTTAGGGTTAGGGTTATGATTAGGGTTAGGGTTAGGTTTGGGTTAGGGTTATCATTAGGTTTAGGGTTATGATTACGGTTAGGGTTAGGGTTATGAGGGTAAGGGTTAGGGTTATGATTAGGTAGGTTATGATTAGGGTTAGGGTTATGATTAGGGTTAGGGTTAGGGTTATCATTAGGTTTAGGGTTATGATTACGGTTAGGGTTAGGGTTATGAGGGTAAGGGTTAGGGTTATGATTACGGTTAGGGTTATGATTAGGGTTAGGGTTATGATTAGGGTTAGGGTTAATTTAGGGTTAGGGTTAAGATTAGGGAGAGGTTAAGGTTATCATTAGGTTTAGGGTTATGATTAGGGTTAGGGTTAGGGTTGTGAGGGTTAGGGTTATGATTAGGGTTAGGGTTATGATTAGGGTTAGGGTTAATTTAGGGTTAGGGTTAAGATTAGGGAGAGGTTAAGGTTATCATTAGGTTTAGGGTTATGATTAGGGTTAGGGTTAGGGTTGTGAGGGTGATCATTAGGTTTAGGGTTAGGGTTACAGTTAGGGTTATGATTAGGGTTAGGGTTCAGATTAGGGTTTGGATTAAGATTAGGATTAGGGTTAGGGTTATGATTAGGGCTGTGAGGGTTAGGGTGAGGGTTATGATTAGGGTTAGGGTTATCATTAGGTTTAGGGTTATGATTACAGTTAGGGTTATGATTAGGGTTAGGGTTCAGATTAGGGTTTGGATTAAGATTAGGATTAGGGTTAGGGTTATGATTAGGGCTGTGAGGTTTAGGGTTAGGGTTATGATTAGGGTTAGGGTTAGGGTTATCATTAGGTTTAGGGTTATGATTACGGTAAGGGTTAGGTTTGGGTTAGGGTTAGGGTTAAGATTAGGGTTAGGGTTAGGGTTATCATTAGGTTTAGGGTTATGATTAGGATTAGGGTTATCGTTAGGTTTAGGGTTATCATTAGGTTTAGGGTTATGATTACGGTTAGGGTTATCGTTAGGTTTAGGGTTATCATTAGGTTTAGGGTTATCATTAGGTTTAGGGTTATCATTAGGGTTATGATTACAGTTAGGGTTATGATTAGGTTTACGGTTATGATTACGGTTAGGGTTATCATTGGGTTTAGGGTTATCATTAGGTTTAGGGTTATCATTAGGTTTAGGGTTTTGATTAGGGTTAGGGTTTTGATTAGGGTGATGATTATCATTAGGGTTAGGGTTACAGTTAGGGTTATTAGGGTTATGATTAAGGTTAGGGTTATGATTAGGTTTAGGGTTATGATTATGATTAGGGTTAGGGTTTGGGTTAAGATTAGGGTTAGGGTTAAGATTAGGGTTAGGGTTATCATCAGGGATAGGGTTATGAGGGTTAGGGTTAGGGTTATGAGTGTTAGGGTTAGGATTGGGGTTAGGGTTATGATTAGGGTTAGGGTTAATTTAGGGTTAGGGTTATGATTAGGGTTAGGGTTATGATTAGGGTTAGGGTTAAGAGAAGGGTTAGGGTTAGGGTTACTGTTAGGGTTATGAGGGTTATGATTAAGGTTAGGGTTATGATAAGGGTTAGGGTTATGAGGGGTAGGGTTAGGGTTAGGGTAAGGGTTATAATTAGGGTTAGGGTTGGGGTTATGATTAGGGTTAGTGTTAGGGTTAGGGTTGGGGTTTGGGTGGGTTCATAGTTTTGAGTCTTTGCGCAGGCCTGCTGTCCCAGTCTCCAATGGGTTTTGGTTCCTCCTGGAGGAAAGCACCAGGGTTAGGGTTAGGATTGCGGTGGTGATTGGATGGTGGCTCAGTGGAATGAAGCCTGCCTTTAATGTAAGGGACCCCGGTTCAAGGCCCGACGCTGGAAGACCCCATTGAAGCAGCTCCGGGCCATAGGAGAGGCCGAGGGCACAATGCTGGATGGGGAGGATCCCAGAAGATATCCGAAACATTACATTTTGTTTACAGATTGTGGAGGAATACCTTATAAAGCTGTATGGTGGACTATGGAATGTGTCAGGAGCCATAGCGCATGGCGAGGGCAACTGTCCAAGGTGCAGAAGTCCTGTGTTCAATAACTGGCCAAACCTCCACCTTCCTTTTAAAAGCTTGGTCCTGTGGCCAGTTGAATACATGCAGGGGAGAGAGAGTGTGTGTGGGGCTCGATTCCAGACCAAGGCAGCATTTAATTCTGCATTGTATTTGCATCTCAGGGCCGTGTTAGGGTTAGTGTTCTTCATTTATAACAGCTAGGGGTTATATTCATATATTTTATACACCCACCTGTTAAAGTTACTTATGCTAGTGTGCCATATCTCTTCCTTCCATTGTTTCTCTGTGCTGCGTTTGTGGATGAATATGAATCAGTTAACTTGACATTTGTGGGGATTTTAATTTCTCCCAGGTTCTGTTTAAAACATAAAATCAATAAAGCACCATCACAGCTTTTTCCTAATAATCCTCAGCAGCTCCTTCATCTTCTCCTTCTGAACCTCATTACAGTCGTTCTCTTTGATGTGTTTCAAAGACATAAACTTTTAAATGGGAGTTTTCAACATGATTTTCTGCCCAGCTTGTACAATGGTTGTATTTCAAATAATATGCTAATTTGGTTCCTTCTTCCTGAGAAGATGAGTGTGACGTCCAAAAAGTACAAGACTGCATAAAACCTGTGGGTGACAACACACTGTCTACCACCTTACACACAGTATACTATTAACAATGATTGGATTCCTTTCCTTCCTTTCCACTTTCAATTCTACCAGTTAGGGTTTTTCCGCATTGTCCATGTAGCAGTCATCTTGTCAAAACTGAACATCTTTTCATTTTTCTGTCATGTCAGCTGTCAGGTTTTCTCATCTCCACTAGCCTTTACTTTTTTTTACCTGCATAATTGGTATTCAAACAGAGAAAACAAATTTAATTGAGTTCAGTTCAATAAATATTCTATGAATACAATAATCTGCACCTTCCAATAAGTGAAAAAAAAATCCTTGATGAGTTTCTTGTTTTTTATCAGCCAGTGTTGTTAAATTAGCCAGTAATTACATTTCCACAAAAACGTGTTTGGCAAAGCTAAATTGTAGTGTACTTTTTGCTCCTGCTGTACTCAGACAGTGAAAAACCTGCTTTCAGGTATTGGCTTTTTATTTCTTCTCTCAGTGAATGATTTATGAACTAATTCTGAGTCATACACCTCCTGACCTTGGAAGAAAGCTGTCCAGTAAGAGCAGAGCCAGCTTACAGCCCATCTTTTGTCTTTTCACTCTTTACTCTCTATGCGGGGGAGGCAGCAGCCGTTGGGAGCCTTAAGGCTGATTTATACTTCTGCGTCGCCCTACGCAGCAGGGGCTGACGCGGACATGAGCCCCTCATACTTCTGCGTCGGTGTGTCTGTGTCGCGCAGCAATTCTCCGCCGAAACGCCTGAGGGCAGTGCGGTCTCTCTGATAGCCGGTCGCCTGCTTCCGGTCCCGCTACGATCTCTGTTTACTTTTCCACATCGATTCAGAGCGTGTTCTGTTAATCTACAGCTGATACATGTTGCTGTTTATCATACAGACATGATTACATGAAGAATAGAGAGGAGGAGATGAAATACACGGCCGATGTGTGGCCGATGTCCGGGACCCCGGAAGTGCTGTGAATGCGGGAAAGACAAAGCCGTCGAGCGGACCAATCACAGAGCTTGCGGTCCGCGTCGGCTCTACGCGTAGTTACATTTTGGAGGAGGTGCACGTCAGCTACGTGCGTAGGCCTCTGCGTAGGTACGGGAGCTACGCGGACCTACGGCGTAGGTTACGCCGTCGATTCGACGCAGAAGTATAAATCAGCCTTTAAAGCATCATGCTGTCGAACCTTTGGGGGAATCCACCAAATGACCAAAACTTGAAAAAACTAAGTTTACTTATCATTGACAAAAAGCCTGTTGAGCTTATTTAAAATAATCCTTTCACTGTCCCTGCTTAAAGGCTGGTTTATACTTCTGCGTCGCACCCTACGCAGCAGGGGCTGACGCTGACATAAGCACCACATACTTGTGCGTCGATGTGTCCGTGTCGTGCAGCAATTCTCCTCCGAAACGTCTGAGGGCAGTGTGGTCTCTCTGATAACCGGTCAACTGCTTCTGACCCCGCTACGATGTCTGTTTACTTTTCCACAGTGATTCAGAGTGTGTTATGTTAATCTACAGCTGATACATGTTGCCGTTTATCATACAGACATGATCACATGAAGAATAGCAGCCGATGAGCGGCGAGCTCGGAAGTGCTGTAAATATGGGAAATACAATGCCGCCGAGCGGACCAATCACGTGGCTTTCGGTCTGCGTTGATTTTATGGGTAGTTACATTTTGAAGGAGACCCTGAAGGAGCTACGTGCGTAGGCCTCTGCGTAGGTACTGGAGCTACGAGGACCCCCGACGTAGGCTATGCCGTCGATTCAACGCAGAAGAATAAATCAGCCTTTACTCAACTCGCCTTCAAGGTTTTCTCACTAAACAACTAGAACTCCATCTGTAGGATTAATTCAGTTATGATGAAATTGTCTGCAACTTCTCCCACTCGGAATTAACAGTCTCTTCATACAGCTGTTAACTGGATAGTACACTCCAGCTGTCATGCAGCTGCCAGGTGTCTTTCTGATAAATCCACACGGTAACTTTTCTTTTTAGACAGATATAAAAAAATTGGCTGTAAAAGTACTGGAGGCTTTCTTCAGTCCAAGTGATTAATTCAAACTAAACTCCCTCCGGTCCAGCCAAGTGTTCACCTTTATTCTTGCAACAAAGAGGTCAGAAAATGATTCTATAAGGGCAGGTTAAACAATTCTGTAGCTTAATAGACAGCAGCAATGTCCAACAAGGAACCTCTTAATCTTTCGGGCACTCTTTACTGAGGAAAATACATAATAATTTATTATTTAAGAGACTTCTCCCACAAGTACGCTCCTTATAAATCCTTCTACGTGCCAACAAAAACTTGGGGGTGTTGATTGGTGCATATTTGTGACATTAGAAACTGTCAGCCTTGCTCAAGCCACATTATATTATATGTAGGTAGCATATACTGTAGCTGCTCCTCCACCCACAGCGCGCTGATCAGTTGTTCAGGTCTGCAGGCTTCGAAAGAGACCGAAATACAACCTTTAAAACAAAAAAAATGGTGATTTTGATAGTAATCACAAGGTGCTATTTGCTGTTGACATATCAGGCAGTCTTACCAGTTTTGGCTGTTGAAATACATTTTGGGGGATTTTATGGGGACCTAACTGCTGAGGAACTTCATGGCTAAACAAAAAAAATGAGATGAAGTCTAGATGGCTCCGGGTACTTTCATGTCATTTGCATTTTTTAGACAGATTTTTTTTCTATCTCGGACAATTGTTGTTTGCCACAATGCCTCTGTGCCAACACTTTATAAAACTGTCCCTCCTCCCACACCAGTGAACATCCAGGGAACGGACATTGAGATTGTGAAATCTTACAAGTACCTGGGTGTTCACCTGAACAATAAACTGGACTGGTCAGACAACTGCAACGCACTCTGCAAGAAGGGACAAAGCAGACTCTTTCTGCTCAGGAGACTCAGGTCTTTTGGTGTGGAGGGGGCTCTTCTGAAGTCCTTCTTTGACTCTGTGGTGGCATCAGCCATCTTCTTTGGAGTGGTCTGCTGGGGAAGCAGCATCTCTGCTGCTGACAGGAAGAAGATGAACAGACTTATGAAGAAGGCCAGCTCTGTCCTGGGCTGCCCACTGGACCCTGTGGAGGTGGTGGCTGACAGGAGGATGATAGCAAAACTATCTTCTCTGATGGTCAACACGACACACCCCCCGCAGGAGACCATAACAACACTAAGTAGCTTGTTCTGTGACACACTTCACCCGCAGTGTCTCATGGAGAGATACCGCAGGTATTTTCTTCCTGCAATGGTTAGACTCTATAACCAATAACAATAACCTCACCAAAATGGACTCGTGCAATATTTCCCCTATCTATTTATTAACGTGCAATAATTACCCATTCCTCTTTTCTTACATGTGCAATACGTTTTTCTACTCATCTTCTCAGTTCTGTTCTGTACATTGTTTTATACTATGTTACAAGTCTGTGCACATTTTTCACCACATCACTGGTTTTGTAAATATTTGTAAATGTACTTATTTAGTTGTGTATATACGTTGTAAGATATGCTTATTTTTTACTTCTTTAACTTTAATTTTAATTGCTAATAACCTTTTAATAATTGCTATATTATATGCTCTTGTTTGCTTTATACTATTTTGCACTGTGTACTACCGTTGTGGGATGAATAAAGGATATCTTATCTTAAACAGTGAAAGCAATAAAGCGCATTACTCACACTGCCTCAACTTAGCCTACTCTGTTTCTCATAGCAGGAGCGGGAGACGCTTCGAGTGGATGCTTGTCTTTTAATTTCTCAAAGAAGCAACTTAATTTTCTGCAGGTGCACCTGAAGTTACCATACCGGCAGTCAGCTGTGCCTCTGTTTAACGATGTGTACAGAAAGGACTAATCACGTTAGAGAACAGGGGCACACCGACAGCAGCATGGAAAGCTGCTCAGAAGGCTGTTTTTTTGACAGAGAGCTACAGGCAAAGCTTAAATCAACCATTTATGTCAGCTGACTGGCAAAAGTTTCAGGACTCACAGACACACATTAGGCTGCCACCCCATGATCAGGCAGTAAATGTTCAAAAACGGACCAAGAAACCACACACACACAAAAAAGGAAAACACAATTTTAATGACGGCCAATTACAGGATAGCGACGGCTCACAAACAGCTGCAGTCTGCATCACTCATCATTCAGAGTTCCCTGCCTGACTTAAAGCAGCTGTGTCACCGACTTTAATCATTTTCAGAAGTTAATCAGAAAACCAGAAAAGCTGAAGAAACGTGTGATGAAAAAATAGAGCTCTGGACAAATTCAGTATATAGTTTACACCTTCACAAATATTAATGTTTGGGTCAGAGTTTCTTAGTAATGGCGAGTTAGCTTGGTAAATTTGACCTCATCATCAGCAGTTGGCGGCTGTGGCTCAGTGGGTACAGTCGGTCGTCTATCAATCGGAAGGTTGGCGGTTTGATCCCAGCTCTGGGATCAATGATGGTCCCTCACTACATAGCAGCCTCTACCATCAGTGAGTGAATGGGTATGAATGGGTGAATGTGACAAGTGGTGTAAAAGAGCTTTGAGCAGTCAGAAAGACTAGAAAAGCGCTATATAAGTTCAAGTCCATTTACCAGTTGGTAGCATAGCTTCCATGCCGGTCAGCCAGCTAGTTTCTCAACATGGCCAAGCTGATACACTTACTATTTACAAGTACCTCACACAATTCCACTTAATAAAAAAACAGATTATGGAGCTTAAACCATAGTGGAGGCAGACAAATCTTTTAAGTCATTTTGTTCTTAAGTATTTCTACAGCTTTGAAACATATTTTTTAATGCTACAAGAGCTACTCATGCACCATGAACACTTCGAAATCACCCCCCAAAAAGAGCACAAATCATTATTGTCTTGAAAGCAGTTAATTCTGCAGCATTTATATCATTATGAAATCATTCATGGCCTCTCAGAGCTGCATGCTCATAGCAGGATCAAATGAGAAACACTAAAACAGAGACAGAGCAGGGCTTTTTGTGCGAAGAAACATGCCGTTCTCAACATGATGCACTGTGATGAAATGTTTTATAAAACATGGCAGCTGAAAAATCTCAGAGGCGCTGAGATTCATTTGGCTGTCAACAGGGGAAGCAGGAGCAGCGTGAAACTGGGCAACATGGCCTGTGCTCAACAGATGCTCATTGGCATTACCTGCTCATCTCTCTGCCACGCTGCAAAAAATATGATGATGTTCATACCACTTTTGAGCCATAACGATGTATTTTTATGTAGATAAAAGAAATAAATCCTCTTATTGTACGCTAATATTTAGTTTCAAGCATTTACTTAAAAGCAAAGTATCAGTTTTTCTAAAGTAATCTGCAGTTATTAATCCTCATTTGGAAATAATGTGACTTATTTCTCAACAATCCTGAGGCAAAGCCAACAGAATTGAAATCAAGCAGCTTTAACTGCAGCCCACTGCGCATAAATGTTCTCTAGTTGTGGGGATAAAAAGAGTGTCTGGCTGAATCTGCCTTGCCACAAGAGATATTTTTTGCAGTGTGCCCCCCTCTTTTCTCTTCTCTAGTTATTATTCCATCCCAGTCCGCCTGGCTCTTACTCTGTGCAGTGGAGTGCCAATTATTATGGTAATGACTGAAACAGATATCAGATGGGTTTCCCTGGAATAAGCTTTTCATATTTCACACACATCACCCTGCGAGTGTGTGTGTGTGTGTGTGTGTGTGTGTGTGTGTTCATGTCCACACTTGTGTGTTCGTGGGAAAAAGATTCCAAAGCGGGAAGAGTTTCTCCATGTGCAGAATTGAGTTTTCTCACATTCACTGGCTGAATTCAATCTCTATGGGGGGAAATTCACGGCAAACGACTGGGCCCTGCTAATAAAAAACGCACTCCTGTGAACACCTTTGACATAAATTCGGGATTATAAAAGGGAGCTGGTGTGACAGAAATTGGACACATGAGATAGATGTGATGGCAGTCCCGTTTCCAAGGTCATTGGCTGTGACTCGCTCCTGTATCAACCACTCTGTTGCTCTGCACAGCGAGTTCATCTGCTGCTCACTCTGGTCATCACAGAATCACATAATGTGTTTCATAAAAACGTGTTGGACATTCCGAGATTGACATTTGAGTTCAGGTCCTATTAGAGAGGTGGTGTGCACATTCTGTCCTACATTTGAGCAAGATCCAAGAAGACACATTCAGTGAAGACAGCATCATTCCAAGCTTCATAGTGCAAAAATCTTTCTTTCTACTATAAACCAGCATTTTACTGTGAACAAATGCTGCTCAGATTTTTGACAAAACTAAACTAGCTTCTTTTTTTTTCACAGTGAAGAAATTCAAAACATCTCTTCACCGTCCAATCAGTTGGTGAGACTCTAAATCTACGGTACATGCGTTGATGACCTTGTTCCATCTGCCATACTTTCTTACATTTCACATGATATATATTTAGATGACAGTTAACACTCCAACTCCTACCTTGAAGAGAAGTGGATGTGATTAAATTTCCTGACAGTGACAGACACACTGTAGGTGGTGAAGGATGTACTCAGTCAGAAGATGAACATGACAGGTAGGAACTGTACGCACTCAGTTCCCACACTCACACAGTCAAGGACAGTTTGTTACTCTCTCCTCCTGCAAGTTGTTTTATGAAGAGCGAGATGATGAAGTTCTTGCATTGCATCATATTAACCACATCGTTGTGCCAAATAAATCTGCAAGGAAACTTAAAAAAACAGCTTCAAGTGTAAAATCTGATGTGTTTTTAAGATTTGTCTTCTCTGGATGTGAGGAGTCAATACTCAGATGAATGGAACGCTGAGGTTTGTTGATGAACACGGGTTGGGACCAGATGCAAACAGAGGCACATATTTTTTGACAGTTCAATTGGAGACTTTAACTTTCAAAAGATTGAGAGATATGTTGCAGAGTTTTCGAGAATTCCAAGAGCGTGATGAGTTTCTGATTTCAAGTCCTTTTCTTTTAAATCGAGACTGGCTGGTTGTGGTCCTGAAGCTGGGCGTTTTGTTATGGAGGAGAACATGGGAACAGGGAGAGCCAAAGTAAGATTGTTGCAAAAGATTTTCAAAAACACTTTCACAATAGGCCAGCGTTGAATACCATTCTTGGTAAACGGACAATCTGGCAACAAGTGGAAGACTGAACTGGGCTTATACAGCAGAGAGAGAAGGTGGCTTGATTGCAGACTTGATGGCAGCAAGGTGAGTCAATGCTATCCAGCTCCAGGTGAACAGAGAAGACAAACGAGACACACAAACACACAAGGAAAGGAAAACAGAGGAAGAAAATGGAAGGAAGGAGACGGGGACATATTGTATTCTCATTATAGGTGTGACTGTCTGTGTTCATACAGTTTCCGTCAAGTGTAAAAACACCACAATAGTCTGAAATCTCTCCATTTGGGACACTTGCTGTTACTTCAGATAAAATGATAATTAAAAAACAAAATTCAACAAAAATGAGGTGACCAATGTGTTCTATATAAAAAAAGCTTGTGGCAGAAATTGGATTGACCTCAAATGAATTAGATTCAACAACAAACACTCAAAAAATACGGAATCAACAGAGTCAAGAAAGTAATCAAGCAAGAAAAATGCCACAGATATTCAGTCATTACAACATTATTTCCAGGCCTTTAGGTACATGCTTTTAACAAGTGCTTACAGTTTGATTGTCAACCTGAGGGGCAGAAACCAAACACTGAATTTGGTTCAACATGGTTAAGGTGTTAACTTAAGTTCAGGGGCAGGAAAATGTCATAACAACACCTTCAATCACCTGACAAGCCTATACTTAAACATAACCATGCAGCCTGCTCCCCCCTGTTTGTCTGTGATTCTTCATCCCACCTTCCCTTCCTCTACTTTCCATTTTAGCTTTTTCCTCACCCCTTCCTAGTCAACTCTGCATTTGCTTCTCCATATGTCTCAGTTCAATAGGTACTGAGGTACTGTCTGGGTCAAGATCAGCTCTGAATTAATGACATTTCAGTGTTAGTAAATTCACAATGTGAGTGGATAAGGTTGGAAGAATAATAGATTGTTCATGGTGGCTGCATCTCACTGACCATAAAGGGCGGCTGTGGCTCTGGAGTAGAATCAGTCGTCCCTGGATCTGAAGGTTGGGGTTCAATCCCAGGTCCTGCTGTCTGTATGCTGAAGTGTCCTTGGGCAAGACACTTAACCTCAAAAGTAACCCCGGTCCTGTGCCATGTGTGTGTGAATGGGATTTGCCAACACTGATGTGAACTTTACATACAGTAGCAGCTCTGCCATCAGTGTGTAAATGGGTGGATGTGACATGCCATCATATTTGGTGAAGCTGGATTACATGTAACAGACTATAAGTTTCTAATATACAGATAGATTTATTAATTTGATTGTGTCAATTAACCACAGCTGCCATGTGAAACTGCTTTTAGCTGATTGACTCAGTGTGTTGTGCAGTTAGCAGTACAATAAGCTAGTAGAAGTAGAGTGTAGCTCTTTTTTAAATTGCGAGTCTGCAGTAGTTTCTTAATGCTGCTTCACCATCATCACACCTTTGTACATTCATATAGATCCCATAATGGTGCAATATTGGTGTCCCAGTGTGAGGTATCACATTGCGTTGCAGTGCTGGGAGGTAAACACACAGCAGGATCTCTACATAAACACACACTCAGACATGCTCACACACACACAAAAACTCACACACACACATGCACACACACAAACTCACACACACACACATGCACACACACACATGCACACACACTGCGCTCTGCTCCACCGGTCCTCACAGTCATCTTGCCCTTGTATCGCCTCTGCAAGTACCCCCTGTGCTGTTACAGTGGTGGGAAGACTGGGTCTCACCATCACACCTATGACACTCATATCGAAGGTGCATTGGCGTAAATATCGTGGATTGAAGTGGCAGTAGGAAAAGAGCTAGTGTTTACACCTTTACCTGGCACAGAAGCTTTGAGGAGGAGCCAAGAGTTGAAGGGTGGGAGGATGGTAATGCGTAGTCTGTTCAAACTGGATCATGTGTTTTTAAACTTAGCTAAACTTGATGTGCCTGTGAGCCTGCTTCATTTCTGAATTTGTACTACTTTCTCTCTTCATAGAAACATTTTGGGCAGTTGCAGCCTGAAGCCTGTTTCATCTGTTGGACACCGTAGCTAAATTATTTGTTTTTTACTTCCATCCATATCCAGCACACCTTAAATACGCTTGAAAACAAGATGTAGCCCTCAGATATGTAGCTGGGATATTCAAAGCCGTCCTTTTATGTTTTACCACAACATGCTTATTGACCTTTGTTTATTTACACATATGGAGAAGATAAGAGACATTACATAAGACAGGACATGAAAGAGAAAACAGTCCTCTGGGGTTAGAATTCTTCAGAGCAAGCTTACACTGTCAAAGAGATAAAAAGCTGAACAATGCTGTACATTGAAAAACAATACGTTTTATTGTGAGCATTTATGACGACACAACATTGTGAAGGAAATTAAATTTGTAAGATAATGAAAGGGGAAAAAAAACACCAACTTAAACTGTTCTAAAATAGAAAATTATATTAAACCCACCAACGATACTCAAAATAAACATCAAATGATTGTTGCCAATAAACCCATTAACAAAAAAACATTGATACCAACCTATAAAAAAGGTGATTATCCCACCATTTTCCGGAAAGCCTTTGAACATGTCACATTAAGCCTTGTTTTTTATGTGTAGGTGTAGAGAATTATGATGAAGGTGTCGGATTAAGCCTGAACTCAGCAGAGGGAGAACTTAGCAGCAGGGGATGTGTGGTCTTACAGACTGATGTTAACATATTCAAACTTCACATACGTACCTGAAGTAAGGGAACTCTATTAGAATGTAGACGTTATGTAAGTAAACTAAAATGTGTGAGTGTGTATCCAAAAAGTATGAGAAATAGAGTTATGTACGCTGGTTCATCACTTAAGACGACTGTCTTTCATAGGAGTTTCATCTCACGGAGAGAGAGGATGTGTTTTAAATTCAACTCAATATCTCAAGGTTTAAAAACATTAAACACGTGTCACTGCAGTTTCGGAAAAAAATAAAAAAAATAGAAAAAGACATTATCTCTTAAAACAGTAGGAAGTCAATTTGTTTAATGCAATTTGAGCTTCTCACACAGGATTCTGCAGGTTTGAAACTTAAGTTCAAAGGCAATTGCTTCTTTTTCATCATCTGCTCGGAAAGCCTGGAGGCAAACTCTGTGATTGCAGCTATAAGTGAACATGAGGAGGAGGGTGATTTACTGCTCCATTAGATTACCTTGTAATTTTGTACCAAGAAAACATCACTGAGGTGTTGTGGAGGAGGATGAGACTAGAACTCCATATTGTACAGACATACAGCTTTTTTTTTTTTGGCAAGAACTGGAGGATTAGCTGCATTATTATTAACCCCATAGAAACACAATTTATGCCGTGATGAAAGTGACATGCCTGTTTTGCAGGTCAGCGCTCAGGGCTGCCACTGATTACAAATACAGAGAAGACTGTGTGCTGTTTCAATGTATAATTTACAGCAAGAAGATTTGCACATTTTACACATTCTCATTTCTATTTGAAGGACGATGTCACATCATTTAGAGACTGCAAATCCTTCTCTTTCATATTTCAGTGAAATAACTCGGTCTTGGTGGATTATTCCTCATAAGGTCTTTCAAACTGGTTACAAATGTAATGTTGATGCATAACCTGGGAGATTAAATAACTGGGTTAATCAGCTTTTTCAGTTTGATAAGCTGCCGTGCTGTTTGAACAAAAAAAGGACTTGTCATATGTACAGAATTTTGAGTAATGTTGTTAAGTATGGGCATAAACGAGTCAAATCTTTATATCATCCAGGTTTTATTTGGAAGATGTTTAATATTCTCTTAACATGTGAGTTACATTTCATCCACAAGCTTCATCATATGGCATCTGATCAGCAAAGTGGCCGACATAAGCCAAGGATCTGCAGTGGCCCAAATGGCCTACATCAAGACAAGCGGATGCAGAAGCGGTGTAAATGCAAATGCTAGAGCAGAAATGCACTGCAGATGTGAAAACCTGCTGCAAAAAGTTTAAACAATTGCATCAACAAAAGAAGACACAAAAGCCGAAACAACTGCAGAAGACAAACACTGCAAATCCAGGGCTATAGGGGAAAAGGGACGAAACTTCATTATTGACAGGACGTAGATAGGAATTGGTCACTGAAATCATTCTAACACACCTAGATCATTTGGTTGGGTATTGATTTTACTCTTGTATGTTTACATCTCAATCAGACCCAACTTGGTCTAGGAGTTCTGTGTATGACAAACAGTTGGCACATCAGGTTTTGAACTGGAAGTCAAACAACATAAATGTGTGGAAGGAAACCAGGTCTTAAACAAAGCCTCAACAGAAGTAGTAAGGAAAGAAGTGAACAATATGAAGCTATCGTATCATACATACAGAAGGTATAGAGCTGTAAAGATTTCCATGTTATCACTGTTTGTCATACAATCAGTTAGCCTCTCACTAACTTGTCAGTTTCTTGGTATGTGATGTAATAGGTCAACCAGGAGATGGTCTAACCTAACAATTCTTGCTCTGTGCTTCTATACTGAGACAAGGACAGTAGTCTAGTTAAATTACCTAATTGAGCTGTAACAGTAGTTCAGCTTAACTGTGCACGTAAACATGATTGACAACTCTCTCACATCTGTGTTATTAGTACATTGTAGAAGGTGAGATCCAGGATTGACATGTTGTGTCCTTTCGTTTAAACAGTACACAAACATAAACAGGAGGCCAGTTCTTCAGACGAACTCTACGGTCACTACACCCGTCTGATGTGTTCTGAGAAGTTTACAGCACTGAGAACTCTCCTTCAAACCCCTTTTCAGACTATTGCTTCCTCGCCATGATCACCTCTTCAACCCCAGAGCAGAACATAAACTTTCCTGACCTTACAATGTTTGAATAATGTTGGTGCTTAAAGACCTTTCCCTCCCACATGATGGACGATGGGGTTGTTGCTTTGTACCTCCATCATGTCCGCAAAAACAGCTTTTTTGGGGTCAGTTTGAATTCACTAATTAAACATCAAATTTGTTACGGTTTATTTGACCTTTCTGTTGATTTGCTCTTCTAATGAGCACAGAGGGGAAAAAAATCCGATTTGAGCCCTTATGTCCAGGGACATCCTTCAGAAAGAGCAGTACTCTGTTCATTCAGAATAAAGGTATCTTTACGCCAATTGTTCTGATTTAATTACAGCATCTCTTCCCTCAATGTACAACCTTTCACTGATGACTCATTTATTAATTTATTCTCTGCTGACATTTTGGTCCCCTCATTTTGCAACCAACATGTAATGAATGCAGGTGGTAATTATTGAACACTTAATCGGCATCGTTATTGTCATTAGCTGACACCTGTGCTCAGAGCAGTGTGGCAGTAATGTGGCTTAAATGAGGTAATTAGTGTAAGACTGAGAGAAACCAGAAGGAAAACATCACACAGATGTCACATTTTGATGTCAGAACAGTTCAGAACCCTCTCTTTTTTAGTTTATTCCTTCCTCTGGCTTATTTGGGAGAATTTTTAAGTGTCAGGGATAAGGATGTTTCTAGAAAGGACAGATGTAGCTGTAAAAAACAAAACAATACTTTATTTCTTGTGCTGAAAGAAAGCCCTTTTCTCTTTCCCTACTAATGCAGTCTGTAGATCACTCTGTCGCTGTGGAATACATCTGTGTGTATTTGCTTTCAGTGCTGGTTTTGCTGTTCTAATGGCAAAGTGTGTGTGCTTTGTGTGTCACTTCATTCAACACTGCAAACTGAATGGGCTAAATGTTGGCAGTTAATGAGTTCATTAATGCAAACAGCTAGAGCAGTAAAAGCCTTTGTGGTAACTTTTCACTGATTTTGTGTGTATGTGCGTGGGTGTGCATTTTGAACTATATTCTTTTTGGGCTAAGGACTCATCCTCTTTATTTGAATCTGCAAGTTTTAGCAAAATGGAGCATAGCGTTGTTTCAGGCAGGCCTAAAAGTCATCACACAGCACATCAGCTGCTGTTAATGGTGACAGCATCTGATCTAGGCTCTGCCATCAGCTAGTTAACATTCGAGGGGTGGACATCGAGGTGGTGCCAACCTACAAATATCTAGGTGTACTCTTGGAAAACAAGTTGGACTGGTCCCTTAACAGAGATGCACTCTACAGGAAGGGGCAGAGCTGCCTCTTTTTCTTAAGGAGGCTCAGATCCATTCATATCTGCAGAGAGACGCTGCAGATGTTTTATCAGTCTGTGGTGGCAAGTGTGTTATTCTATGCTGCAGTCTGCTGGGGAAGCAGTATAAAACACAAGGATGCGAGGCGACTGGTCATACTAGTGAAAAGAGCTGGCAGTGTGATTGGAACCAGGTTGGACTCACTGGGGGCTGTGGTGGAGAAATGCACACAGAAGTAGCTAGAGGTCATTCTAAATTACACAGATCATCCACTTCACAACTTCTTTGTGGACCAGAGAAACAGCAGCTGTGGACGGCACATTTCTCTGTGCTGCAGGACTGAGAGATGTAGAAAATCATTCATCCCTACAGCCATTAGGCTTCATAACTCTCTAGCCAATGGGAGATGAGCTAACAGACACCGAATTACTTAGTTCTATGTGATTTTTATAATTTTATCTGCCAAACAACTGATTTTCCCTTAGGGAGTAATAAAGTACATTCTATTCTATTCTATTCTATTCTATTCTATTCTATTCTATTCTATTCCATCTACGAATCCAATTGGCAAATAGCAAAATGGGAGCTCCATTTAAACTGCTTTAGCCTGCTGACTCTTGTTGTTTCCCCTGAATCCCACCTCCTCCAGCACCTCAGTTTATGCTGCGTCTGATTTTACCAGTTTTCACCAGATATAACTTACTGCATGCAAATAATTCATTCTATAGTATAGAGTGGTCCTGACTGAACTAAGAATAGATTAATATAGGACATTCAGACCAAAATAAAGACACAGAAGACACCTTGTTAATATTTTTTGAATGGATATAGATGAATAGAGGCATAAATGTAACTACAGATAATAGCTACCCTTTTTAAGTTAGTTTAGTATTGTTCAAGTTTTCAGTTAAAATCAATGAGCATTTATTAGCTGGTTAACCCACTGTATGGAAGCCTGGAAGGGCCACAATTGTAGATCCTTTTTAACCCACTATCTTGAAATCTTGAGTTATTTCTCTTAAAAAGAAAAGGCATGTTATTCTTTTTAAAGGTGCAAAGCTGATCATCTCTGTATTTCAACAAAACCAACAATATTTAAAATGAGATGTGTCATGTCAGTGTGCACAGATCTATGGTTCTGGCAAATGTAGCATCAGAGTATAACAACAGCAGACAATGCACATGTTGCTTCTGGTAGAAATAAAACTCAAATGAAATCAAGAAGAGTGCATTTCAAGAATCCTGCACATCACTGCAATGGTTTCCAATATGAGGCACTTCAGGTGAGCTCATCATTTTTCACATTTTAAGATATATGACAGAAAAAAACAATATGACTGGTGAGGTTGGTTAGTAGACAGATGATTCAATTGTTCATCAGTTGTTTGACATTTCATGTCAACATCAAGTGATAGATGGAAAAATGTTGGAGTGAGGAGGGTTGCTGTGTATATTTTGAAAAAAGTTGCAGTTTATCACATTTTTTCATGAAGTAAAAATTGGAGACAGATTTTTTTAATCATTGAATGAAGTTTTTAATATAAAAACGGCATCAGATTTTAGAATGTTTCAGTGTTGCTCTAAAAGTCAAATGCAGTTTAAAGTGTAAGTTTAACTTGCTTTATTTTTTTAATTCAAACATAAAAATCATCTCTTGCATATTTGCGTTTGATCACATATAAGCTGTGTTTGTTTTTGATGCTTACCTGTTGCCCGTCTTGAATACCTGCATCACCACTTGTCCCTTTAAAGGTCTCATCTGCTCTCTTCTTATTAGCTGATGTCTCTATTTTGTGCTGATTCCTGTTAAAGCCTCCTGCTGCATTGACCCAATTTCTCCTCAGAGATCAGTATATTTTCATCTCATCTTTGATGTCCTCGCGTACATCCTGCTATATTCATTCCTTTTTGCACGACTGTGACAGAGTGTGTTTTGTGAATTTGTGGGAAGCGGAATTTCTTTCGACAACCCTGAACTGAGCCTTGCATGGGGAGGATGAGTTTGTCCCGGTTTCATAACCAAGTAACAGCAAACTCACCAGAGCGCCTGCGACGTATGACTCATAAAGATATGATTTTTGAAATGCTAATGAGGGGAAGATTATACAGAGTGGAAGAGCAAGAGAGAGCCTTAAAGAGTGAGACAGAGACAGTAAGACAGAGGGAGCGATTCTGTTTTTTTTTTCTTTCTTTTTTTTCCTGAGCTGACATCCACGGTTTCCTCCTGAATGTATAAGATAGTTTTTAAATAATCTCTCTTTAACGGCTTTAGTATTTCATGACTTTGCAATGAGTGAGAGAGGGAAAGAAAGACTCTGAATTTAGGCGGTAAAGCCTGCAGCAAAGGGAGAATACTCTTCTGAATTTTCCCTCTATGCCTCCCTCTCTCTCTTCTTCTTCTTCCTCATCATCATCATGTGTGTGTTCATCTCCAGTGTAGTGAAACAGGCTAAACAAGGTTAAAGAGAAGGTCAGCCACATATGGTTACACTAAATCTTCTCCTGTCATTCCAGCCACATGAGACAGCGCTCCTCCAGGAGAGACTCAATTATCTTTAGAATATGCTGTATCTTCTGCATCACTGCTTGATCTCCACTGATGTGTGGAACGAGGAGGTTTTACCTTAAAATGCTTTATGGGGGTGAAAGTGGGGCGCTGCTATCTGATTGAAGCCAGATCAACAGGGCTGCTGAGCTCCTCTGTGTACGTGCAGAACAAAGATTTATTTTAGCAAGTGTGCTATCATTCCACACTCTATCTCACTCATCTTTTTCCTATTCTTCATCCCACTGTGACTCAGTTTCCTCCCTGTCTTACATCTCCTGTTTTTGTGCTCTCAGTCTCACTGTCATGTAATTTTTCTCCCTCTTCTCTCATCATCATCTTCCTGCCATCTCTCCTCTCCATCTCCTCCTTCTTCCTCGCCTTCTTTACCCCCTTTTCCTTCATTTACCACAGCCCGAACCTCCCTCTCTTTTCTTCATTTTCCCCTCTCTGTTTTCTGTCTTTCCCATCTTCCGGCATGTTGAGCTCTTGAAGGTCATTTTAGTGTTAGAGACAAGGGGGAGGGGAGGATGCAGCTACTGCAACTGCAACTGCTGCTCTGGATGACTGCAGGAGGATGGATGGATGGATGATAAGAGTGGGAAAGCAGATAAACAGAGTCAACAGAGGGAGGGGAAGACAGAATTTCCTTCGACCTTTGTCTGCATCTTCATGAGGACACTGTGTTCGTGATCATGCCTGCTGCCCACGTATGCCTGAGCCTGTAAATGTGCATCACTGCATGAGGCAGCTATTTGTTTTTATTAGTACTCCCACTTATTGTTCAACCCTTAAAATTGCCCTCATGTCAATGACAGGATGATTACTTCTATGCTGCAGAAAAGATGAAAAATTCAGTCCTTGAAACTTCACTCTGACCATTTGCTCACCTCTTGAAGTACCAGGGTTTAAAGCTAATCTGACATTGCAACCATGCCATAAAATTAAAAGTTATTCTTGTTAAAATGACTCAGCTCAATCCTGAATTATTTCTCTGGTCTTAATGAGCCTTCATCAAAGTCAAAGAAGTTGGAAAATGACTCTGCTTGTTCTATGGCTTAAAGATTCCGAAGCTTTATTGCAAATCCAGGTGGTATTATACCTGGCAGATGAACTTTTGGTCTCTGGCCACTAATCGGCTTTCAAAGGAGTGTTTGAGGGTGAGGCTTAGATGCTGTATCTGGTTCTACTTGAACATCAATGAGTCCATCTCAGCAACAGAGCTTCAAGTCTGAGTCAAATTCTCATCAAGTTAAAGAAGTGGGCAAAGAGTTCTGTAGAGAGTGATACTCTGCATACACAGAATCTGCAGGGTGGTGACTTTTCATTGAGCCTTTTAAGAACCTAAACTAAAAGGTTTGCTTGTATGAACTAATGCATGCTGCAACCCAAGCAGCAACCCAGGTTTGAAAAAATAAAGCCACTATGGAAGAGCTAAAACTGAAGTTTCTTGAGAATATTATTATTAAAATGCCCATTTTTACAGTAGTATAACATGTTAACTGTTTTGGTCTCTGTTACTTATTTCAATTCATAAAAACTGTACAGGAACTCAAAATTACATTACCCATCCATTTTAATTACAAGCAGCTTAAAGTTATTCATAAATGTAGCATGCTCACTATGAGTGATAGATGGATGCTGTTTACAGTCTGCTAGACATCAACACATCCAAATCAGATATTTAACAGAATCTATCACCCTGTGTTTGTGCGGTTGGTGCCTTTCTGGGATTTTTTTCATGCATAAATCACACCATCCAGAAGACTGTGTTAAAGCTTGTGAAATGAAGCACTATTGTGTTGATATTTTGCATGTCTTGTCTGCTCATTCACAGTTCATTTAAAATGTATTCATATGCTTGATCATTGTGCGGTACTCAGGATACTTATTAGCTTTTCTCAGGAGACATACAATTTGCAGGCAAGCATGGTTCAAAAGGTGTAAAACATATATTACAAATAAGACGGCCAGTCACATTAGCATTAGTAACACTGTGGATAAAGTGTCTGTGCTGTGTAGAAATTGTTCAAACTAGAAAAATAGTTCGACAGCCACTTGCAATGTATGCAGTGGGATGATTTTGCAAGGCAGTAGCATTAAGCCTGGTTTGTACTCCTCTGTCGAATTGACGACGTAGTCTATTCTGTAGGTCTGTGTAGCCCTGTTCCAATGAAGAAGCCCAGGCATGTAGCCTGACATGCACCTCCTCCAAAATGTAACTGTGCATCAAAACAATTTGGACTGCAAGCCCTGTGACTGATCTGCTGGGCAGCATATCCAAACATTTCCAGAATTGCCACCATAAACTCCATCTCCTCCGACATCTCCTCTCTTTTCTTCTTTGTATAATTGCTGAAAGATCACCTGCAACTCAGCTCCAACTTAATGTAATATGCTTGTGGTTGCCGTAGTTCACTGTGTACAAGTAAGCTGAAAATGTAGTTGGATGGGAAAAGGGCAATCTGACACTGCCTACAAGTGTTTAGGCGAAGTATAGCAGAACGGCGCAGACAAGAACATAGTGCTCACGATGACGTCAGCCACAGGGCGTAGTCAACGCATAAATATCGACCAGGCTTTAGAGCTGTGTTCGATACTACTAACTTGATAAACATCTAAAAACTAAACTTCAAACTGAATTCATTAAAGCATCAGAGGGAAGGCTGCTACCCCAAAGCAATAAACTCTGGACTATAGAAGGAGGGATGAAGATCCATATGAGAGCCAAAAAGAGAACAACATCACAGAGAAGGTTGGAAACTTTTGACCAACCATGTATGTCCAGGTGTGTCCTGCCATCTCAACACTACATTTCAGACATTGCCTTATCAGAGCAGTACATAAAAGTTTTTGACAATATATAAGATGATTTAAAACATGATGTGACTGCTGATAGTTTTACAACAGACATTTGGAGCTGTGAAGTTTGTACGTTTGCGGGGGGGGGGGGGCTTTTGACTCCACTACATTTCTTTTCTGAAATCAGATCCCAAAGACCTTAAGCTGTTGGTGTACTTGTGTTTGGTTTGTCTAAATGGTGTAGCCGTACCTCGGTAGATCAAATGCAGATCAACCGTTATTCAGATCAGTCCGTTCATTTAGTTGTGGTAACGATGGCTATGGCTGAGAAGGATGATGATTCTCTACCTGAGCACCGCGGCCATATTTTAAACCCACGTTTGAGGTTTTTAAATAAAGAATGATTCGTATTGTTGTAAATCTGTTTACCACACAAACTTCATCACAGCCTACAAAACATCACCATCTAACCTGCTAACACACTTGTTTTATTCCAGACGAACATTTTAAACTTGTCTGTGCTTGTGCTTTTTTGTTTATATTTCACAGTATACTTTTTAGATAAGAAATAATGTTTTATAGATAAACATAATGTAGCAGAATGTACACATGCATTCTTTACTGCACTCATGCTTTGTGAAAATAGGTTTTGAGATATCTCAAGAAGTAATTTGAACACTTAAGTATTTTTAAAAGCAAGTACTAAAGGACTTTAACTCAAGTGAGAATTTGACAGAACAACTTTAACTTGTATTGGAGTAATATTTGACCAGGAGAATCTACACTTTGACTTAAGTAATGAAGCTGTGTACTTTGTCCACCACTGCTTCTGAGTGTCGCGATACACTTGATTGATTCCCTCACTTTCAAGATTAAGTGCATAGTTTTGCATGCACAGCAGTTTTGTGGGTCTCATCAGAGCTTATAAAACAGATTAGATGATACATGAAGATATTTTGTAGTCAATTTGTTTACTTTTGTTATTTTAGTGAGCAAAAAGAAGTGTGCAGCTCTTTAATATAGGCAAATACCAGAACCGGATTGAGACTTAGTGTCGGCAGGTACTCAGTATTGAAAAATTTGATTGGTTTCTGGGGCCAAAAAAGCTGATCTGAACACACTTATTACCAGCTCTATCATGCTGGAGTGCTGCTTGGGGACTGCATCTTCAATTAACTCACAGAGCTAAAGCTAACTAGCTAGCTTGTTAAATTTAGTTGCAATTTTAATTTCAGTTTAAAGAAACTACCACACCAAAACACTTATCTTTGGGTTGATGGTATAGCAGAGTGCACATTTGGAGGGGCCAATAGAAGCTGACAGGGCAAAGTGGAGGTTCATTTTTCAGTTGGGGTGCTAGCTTAAATAACAGGTAAGGCTTGTTATTACACTGCACTTATAGTTCGTTCAGTTTTCCTCCACTCTAAGCAAAGGCATACCACCAGAAATGGTTCCATTTGCATTTTCTTCTTTCTGATGTAGAGTATGTCATGGTTAAAGCTTTATGTTACTGTAAGGGTAAAGTATGTGGAAAAGCAATTTCCATCCAAATGGTATGTAAAATATGGCTTTTATGTCCAGGGAGACCAAAGAAGACCTCTACAGAAAGGTATTTTCATTTCCATTAAGCTTTCATCCGAGTCAGCTTCACATTATGTCATGTTGACAAGCACACAAGGAAGGTTTTTTACTCACAGAGTAGGTTGAAAAAAGCCAACAATTTTGTTTGGATTTTGTTCAGAATATTGATGTCACACATAAAGCTTGAGGCTATCTCTGCCTCTTCCCACAGCCGGTAAAGGTTTGGTAGTTACTGGATCTGAACTGGCTCAGTATTTTGAAAAGACTGAACCATATCTTGCTGCTGTGGAAATTGTTTGACAGGAGATGGAGCTGAAAGAGTGCTGCAACAGAGTCCAGCTTTAACTCAATCCCTGCTGCTTCAACTGCTGCTGAATCAACGTGAGTGGAGGAGGCTAATACTCTGTGGAATTAAATGGATGGTAGTCATTTCCCCTCGTGGATCCTCTAACTTTACAGTATAATACAGATTAGTGGCCCTCTGTAGTGAGATAATATGAAGAGTGGGTGCATGATTTTGCATGTGGGGTTAGGCTTACATATATACCTATGTTCTATAAATATCACAGAGAAATTGCTCCATCCCTCCTCCATCATGCCCCTCAAACAGGCCGTGCACTTCGCCTGTTCTGATTCGCTCAGTGACAGGGACTAGGGTGACCCTGGCATTTACGCACTAATGAAAACAATCACGGGAAATATGTTAATCTGCCTGAATGTGGTTGGCTGAGACAAACTGTGCTCTTTCAAAAAGGCCAGCTGCTCCTGTGAGTAATCACCTATGGCAACTGAATCCATTTAACCATAACCATTATGGCTCAGCATTTGACCCATGCATGTGATGTGCTTTACCCAATGCACGGCTCTAGAGAGATTGATATGTAGTGGTTTTGCCATTGGGGCACAAAGTTGAGATTATCTTAAGTGTCTCAAAAAGAGCTTATTTCATCACCTTTGTAATAATCACAGATAACAGCCAATAGGGGAAATGAATCAGTGATTACAAAGCTTGTGGGGCCATCATTATGAAGTTGGAATGACTGTGTTCAACAGTGCAAATTGCTGGAGCTGATTTGTTATGCACGGTGGACTATTCCTGGTAAACCTGAACGAATGATGAAATGAGCTGAACTCTAGTGTACCCAGTAAGGCTGCTGGAACTTGGCTGATAATGGCTGAGAGGGATGGATTTTCTCATGCTGGTACCGACCTAATTTCATATAATCACAGAAGAATACATAGCTAGTTTTATGCAATATATGGCAAGAATGCATTTGTGTGAAATATCTAATGTTGGATAATGTGATGGTCCAAAATTTCTGTTGCGAGAAATGAAAACTGATCCACTCAAAGAGAGAAATAGTAGCAATACAGATAGTTTGTAGAGTCGAATTAGAAGTCAAACAGTACTGACTCCACTCTCTACAGTCATTAAAGACCATAACTCAAGTAGTTTTAGATCATTATTGTTTCTCAAGGAGTAACTAGTAGTTTTAGTAGTGAGCTGAATCGACTGAATCAAAGAGACATTTGGTTGTCAAAGCACATAACCAGTGGAATAGTAGCCATTATAAGATGCTGCTGAGCTGCAGGTTCCTATTTGAAGATATCAAACACAGGTGTGTATGGACTTTATAAAAGATGTCTTACATAAAGCCATCAGGGTATTTCCCATATCAAGTTTTCAGTCTGCACAGATGTTAACTCTTCGCAGGCCCATCATTATTGTGGAGGTAAGGCTTCAAGGTCTTGTCAGTCACTGTTCGCAAATACCTGTAGCACTCAACTGTTTCAGCACACTCCCTATTATAGTTGTAAAGGTTGAGTGGAAGTTTTGTCCTGAAAAATATTGCTGTATCTTCCTTATTTTCAAATTAAACTTCAGAAAGTGTGTTGTTTTTTTGGCAAACCGCCACTTAAAATTTTGCAGCAAGTCCATGATTTACTTCACCATTGAGGAGCAGGCTGATTACAACAGGGTCAATGGTAAGTTTGTTGCCTTATATGTCTTCATGTTTCTGCCTATAACTTTAGTTTTAAATACAGAGGTAAGGTTTTTTTTACAAACAATTAGAACAGAATTAGCACAGACTTATGACATACTTTATAACGTCCCTGACAGGTACAGTGCATAGTTTGAAGCTGGGCCACCTTTAAATAAGGTTCACATAGACAACAGGTCAAACATGTGAGCCTTATTTAAATTGGCTCCTTCAATCAAAGTCTATATATATTGAGTGAAGTCTTTGGAGATCAGAAGGCAGTACTTTTTCCCCTCAAAGCTAATTCTTTGTTTTCAAGAAGGATTATTAATGAAAAATAAAATACCTTATTGTAAAGTAAAAATGTAAAATGTGGGAGTCAAGGTTTAACTGTTTTAGGTACAATCCAAGTTTGGCTTTTTTTGTATAGATTTATACTAAATCTTGAAAAATGTTGAGCTTTAAAAGCACCATCTGTTGGTTTTACATTGAAAAGAAGCAGTGAATGGATGTGATGAGAGTGATGTTGACTTCAATCCAGCAAGAAATCATGAGTCATCCATATGTTAATAAAAAAAAAAACCATAGAAATGCTGCTAGACTGATTAAAATGGTAAAAAAGAAAAAAAAAACATGACTTCAGTGAGAGGTGCATGGTCCTATAGGTTTATTGAAATGATATAGCTAAGATTCAGGAGCAAGACTACACCTCAACTGTACCTATTATAGCATTATGTATGTAAACCTACCCCTCTCCTCCCCTACATTTCTCACATTCTGCATCCATCCATCCCTCCTTTTTCTCTCTCTTACTTTCTGCCCTCTATCCATAAGGTCTAATGGGGGTTTGTCGTGCTCGGGAGCTAGGGCAGACCCCCAAAATAAGCTCTGCAGAATCAATGACAGGGATGAGTTAAACATTAAATCCAGAAACTTTTTCCACTAAAATCAATAAACAGATTGCATCCAGGTGATGCCGAGGTCATTGCGAGTGAAATGAAAAATAAATAGCCAATTTAATTGATGGATAAGAAGACAAATATTTGTGAGTCATTTCTTCAAAATTAATGAAGCACACAGAATCTATCACAGATGGGTGTTTCTGCAGGAAGGGAATAATGAAGACACCAGGGCTGAACTCCTTCTGTAGTTATTTTGATGGATATTACCTGAATCCCCTTCAAAGAATCCTTGGAACCCTTTTTGGCAACCACACACTGCATACAGTGCATGGCATTTCATCTGTCTAAGGAGTTTAAGGAGTTTCTTAAACTATAAAAATACAATTTAGCAACAATAGCGTCCTTTTTTTATCCATTCAACTTGGGTGCAGTGTAATGTTTTGTTTCCTTGCGTCATTTCAGGAGTCATCTCAGGGCTCTAAGTAAACAAATTTAGATGCCACCTTCAGTGCAACTGGTACAAATGCGACGATGACATGTGTCATGCCTTCCAGTCTTTATCTTAACTCTGGCAGGATAAGCATCAATGCTGTGAATAATCACTTGAATAACTAGAAACTGTCGGCTGTCCGGGTGTGTGTGTTCCTCCGTTTTGCTATGAGGATCAAATGACGTCAAAAACCAGGACATGGGTGTATTTCTGTCCCTGGTCCTTTTTTTTGGAAGGGGAAAGGGGGGCATGTGGGTGGGTGACATGTTGCCAGGAGCAGAAGTGACAACCTTGTGGCCGAAATATGTCTGCCACTGTGTGTGTGTGTTTGTGTGTTCATGTGTGCGTGTGTCTGTGTCTGTGAGAGAGACAGACTGTGTAGTCATGCCAAGGGGCAGGACAAAGATACAAAAACAGAAGCAACAGTAAGTGACAGTGAGGAGAAGGGGCAAAAATTGAGGAATTAGTCATAATGAAGAGGAGAAGTGCATTCTCACATAGATGCGTTCACACACACACACACACACGCACACACACACACACATACACACACATTCAACAGAGCAGAGCCCCCTCACTTCTCCAAAGATCTCCAGCAACATACATTCTCTGTTTATTTTTGTAGATCATGAAAATCCACAATTTCACCTTTGTGTGTGTGTGTGTGTGTGTGTGTGTGTGTGTGTGTGTGTGTGTGTGTGTGTGTGTGTGTGTGTGTGTGTGTGTGTGCGTAGCCTACAGGGCAGACATCTTTGTCCTCAATTGAATACTGCTGTCACCGGCCCATGAATTATGGAAGTGTTTGGAAGTGACAAAGCACGGCTTACAGCCAAGAGACACTTTTATTGAGTTGTGAGATGCGATGGGCGTGTGCGTACGTTTGTGTGTCTATGTGTGTGTGTGTTTTTCCTCTACCGAGGTTCTGATGAAAGACAGATCACCTCTCTCTCACTTCTCCTCCTCCTCGTCCCTCTGCCATCACATCCTCTCCTCTTCTCACCGCCTGCTAACATACAGCTGTGCCACAACAAAACAAATAGCGCTTTGAATGATGTTTCCTGACTGACAGCGAGCAGCTAGCAGGCACAGACATCCTGGGCGTATTGTCTCTATCTCATCCACACCCCACACCCCACACCCCATGCCCAGTCTATTCTCCAAACATGGTGCTGTACTTTGTGCTTTCCTCTCAGACATGTATCTACTTCCAGTCATTAACGTGTCTGTATGCTGCACATCTGGTTCCTGTTACTCTGTTCAAAAGAACATGACTGGATAAATAGGTCATGTCAAATAAGGTAAACTGCAGATGTCATTTTCTGAGGCAGTTTACTTATTTTCAAAAGGAAAATGCTGCCACATCAGGTTACTATAGCAACACAGGGGGATGAATTCACAGAAAACCCTGAAACCTAATGTGGAATCGAATTACGTGAAAATCACATAAGAATAGACTTGCTTAAATGTTAATTTTATAAAAAGGTTAATTCAAAGGTTTTAGCCAATGTGGCCTTCAGGGAAATGCTAAATGACGCTCTGGGTCTTTCTTCCTTTACAACATTCATTCTCATTACTTGTCAACTGAAACAGAAACTAAAGGATCACTGTGGCTTAGCGGTGGAGTGGGTTGTCTCTTAAATAAAAAGGTTGACGGTTTAATCCCTAGCTCCTTTTAATACATTTCAAAATGTCTTTTAGCAAGACACTGATCAGATGATCACTTTATGTACTGCAGCCTCTATGTATGTGATTGAATGGTGAATAAGTCATGCAGCATATAAGCGCGTAGAGCTACACAAGTGCAGTCATTATATCATTTTAACTTCTAATGGGTCAAAACCCATAACAACAGTAATTAATTCTCAACAGCAATAACAATGCCAGGTACGACCTGATCACACACATCATATCAAATCAATCCACGCAAGGAGTTTTATATCCTATGTCTAAAGGTATGCCAACAATGACTGCAGAAAGACAAAACAGAGGACACATTTTTCAAGACCTCCGGTGTTTGCCCCTCTCCAGTCTTGGGGAAGGTTTCTAGAGGAAACATATAGTGGTGGATATGGATATGGTGGTATATAGATACACATTGGTCTGTGAACTCATAGTGTTATGTTGCTGTCTTTGTCTTGTCAAATGTTGTTGTGAAGGTCTCTACATGTGCTGCCACACTTTAGAAAAAATAAGGAAAGAAGGAAAAATATTTGTATTAAAGGAGCAATAGATGCAGTTCCTCTTGAAAAAGGACTTAGAAATATACAAATATCAAAATACACATATATATTGATGAAATTATTGCTGTTGTTGCAGTGAGGCATCATTTGAGTTGTGAACGAACAAAGTGTTATTTTTATTTTCTATCAGCTTACTTTTATTTACAGAGAGCTTGTTTGTATGTGTTGCATGTCCTGTTTTTTTTTTTTTTGCTTAAATGTTTATATTTTTTTCTTTTTTTGTCTCATTTGTTCGTTTATTATGGTGTATATATGTATAATGGAAAAGCTAAATTAAAAAAAATTATGAAAAAAAAGGTATGCCAACTGCAAAGCTCTTGGAAGGAAAGCTGAATAAGAGCTGAAATGTAAATATTAATTTTCCTGCAGAATCTCTCTCCCCTTGTTCAGTTTAATGTGAATTATAACAAATGTGCAGGCTAATGTTTTAATTTGAATATGGATTGAAATGTTCAATTAGATGTTAATTCATACTGCAAGAAGGTTGAATCATAGATTGTATATTAAAATGCACTATGAGGTTTTAGTTTGCTGTGAGGTTTAAATATTTAGAGCTCCCCCTGCTGACTGGCTGCAGTAGAGGTCATAAACCCTGCCTCTGTGTTACCAAAGGCAAAAAAGGCCAAACTATAAATCAAAATACATGTCAAGTAATGTTTTCTCAAACATGTTTTCTGTAATTATTGTTAGTTTTAATTTTGTTGATTTATGTCGAAGTGCTCACTATTCTGACAACTTTAGTTTTAATTAGTGATTTGATTTTAAAAAGGGCGGATGTGACATCATTATTGACAGCTCTGTTGACCAATGCAGGCTCCTGCAGAATTCTGTACTGGATTAGTAGAGTAGAGGAGGAATGGTGAGAGAAAACTTAACACTAAAGTCATTGAACTTCCAATAGCACAAGAACTTTGTTATCTCTTCAGTTAGTTGCTGGGTAATAAACAGGCTAGTGAGCAGGTGGTTATGCAAAGCAGAAACTTAGGGTGATACAAGGCCCCAACACAAAGCAGAGGTGAACAAGACCATGATGCCAAGTGGAGCGACCTTGCCTTACCCTTCTTCCACTAGAACAGCTCGCTCACTATTTTACTTATTACATGACTATTTACTTAATAACCTAATAATTGAACAAATCATATTGATTAGGATGTGACTTAATAGATTTAAAATATATGTTTCCTCTGTTGAAAATAGTCTGTTACACTCACAGTTTGAGCTGCTTCCTTAGTAATGACTCACTCTGTGGCCTTCTTAATATGGGCAAACGTAGCTGTTATGACTTACTTGTTAAATAAACTGAACATTTCTACTGATGGTGAGGTAAAACAAGTTGACCTGGACTGCATGAGTCAGCGCTGCACCTAATAATTTCTCTGCCTCATCACTGTCAGGGTCCGTTGATATTCTTATTTCCACTGAATAGTCTCTAAACGCTGTTTTATCCCATATTGTGTTACCTGGTTGTTTATTATAGCTCAGTAGATTCCTCTGTTGTAGTCCACAGTTAATGTGTCTTTAACTTCCCCTGTCTTTTACCTGCTGTGTTTGTTCTCTCATCTTTTTTCCCCCTGTAAACAAACCAATGTCAAATGAACTGGCCTTCTTTTGGCCGATCGATATGATTACAGGTCGTCTCCCAGAGTCTGTGATTAGAGCTGCAAGTGTAGCAACGATGTACTCCTCAAGAAATAACAGACTTTTGGTGTTTTGAGCAATCAGAGTTAAAAATTTAACACAGCTGTGTAATTAAGCATAGTTCTGTAAGTGTTATTTTAAGACAGGAATTTGGAGGATATCAATCTAGGGGAAAAAAACTAAACAGGTGCGAAGTACACTGAAAATACACACAAATAAAGTCCCAGTCTATAAGCCACCCTGCTTTGAGTTTTTTTCAGGAGTTCCTGCTTAAAAATGCTGAAGCTCTACTCGGAGTTGCCGTTTGAAAAACACAAAACAGGTCTTAACTTTCACTTTCCTGTGAGAACTTTGCTACAAAAACACAACCACATCACCAAAAGAGCCAGGAGCCTTAATAAGCACAACACTGCCACACATTCAGAGGTACACTACACACACACATTCTCTCTGTCGCTCTCTCACACATAAAGATACACACACACTCATACACACAGTCTGTGGGCATAAACTGAGTGTATTCCCTGAAATACCCTGAAGTTGTTATCTTAAAGTGGCATCCTGGAGCTGGAGGGTGGAAGGGTGCGTGACTTGTGGAGCAGATTTAGAGTGTCCCCGAAGAGTTTAGTACACAGAAAACTAACACATACACAATGAAAGTACACACAAGTGAATATAGACACAAAGGTGAACGCACAACTTTCCATGCCTGCCCATTAGTACAGACCTGTGCACAGTCATACATAATGTAACACATACTGACATACACACATGGCCCTAAGTCATAATTTTTACTTCCTGTACTATAATTAAGAGATACCCAGGAGAGTTCTTGTTTTTACCATTCCTGATTTTTCATATTCTTCCTGGAGGCGAGTAAGCTTCCATATGAGATAACAATAAGTATGAGTCAAACTAAAGACGCACATACCCATGATTTGTCATTTTTCCACTATGCATCAAAGACACAGTAAAGGTAAAGGAGCTTGGATGTCCCCGGCTCACATGTCCATCCTCTTCCCCATCATAGTCCCATACTTTTATAGGTCTAACTTTTTAGAATAGTCCATAAAACCTGCTCAGGTTGAACCTGAGGTTGGCACAATAATAGCCTCATGAGATGGAGCAGTAAATGGAACTGAACAGTGGAGAGGAGAAATATATGCACCTCAGTCTGCTGAAGTGGAAAACATTGACCCGAGTCTGAATCATTGACTAAAAAAAGCGGGACCAACGTGAAGAGCTACTCCCACAAATTACAGCCAATATTTTACCTTAAAGTGAAAAAAATATGAGAGCAGTTTGGGCCAAATAGTTGTTTCAATTCCTGACTGAATAGTTTTTTGATGATACTCGGCTATAATCCTTCCCACGGTTTTTACATTTCTTGACTTTGAAGTCCTGAGCTGCCTTTCTTTTATAAATCAAGGAGACATTTTCCCTGCTGTGAATAATCTGAAAAATCAAACAGCTGATTTCCAGACGTTCTTATTACTTTAATAACAGGAGCAGTGGGATACTTTGATCGTGAGGAAGTTAACTTTTATACCCGTTTTATCAAAGGCTTAAAAAAAGTCTTCTCTTATCAAGTCTGGTTTTAGGTGGAGGAGAGCATTATAAGTATAAGAATGAAAATGAGGTTAGAGGGAAGATAGCAGATTGGATTGGTTTAAAAGGAGTAACTTGTTTTTTCCTGTTGGTCAGTTACTTTAAGTCGTGTTTTAACCTTCAGCTTCAAGTGTTACACAGCAGCAGTTAACCACCATGACATTACAAACACTGAAACTGTGTTGCTTTCTCTGCACAGGTCAAGCCGTCTTCAGCCTCAGCACTTCATTTCCCTTCATTAGGGCTGACTGTCTGTAAAGCCGTCCACGAGGATTTGACATCAATTCTAATTTGTTGCACTTTGAAGTCTGATTAATTCACAATTACTGCGAGAAAAAGAAGGAGAGCCGAGGATATAGAGGGCATGGAGAACGAGTGGGCGTGTATGAGAGAGAAGGAGAAGTGAACAGCAGTGGCGCAGTCTCCTGAATGCAGAGTAGGGTTCAGCCAATATTGGTGTCTGAAGGCTGATTATGATCTTTTTCAGCTTCACAGGCAGGCAACTGATAGTTTGTGCAATTATTTTTTGGCAGGCTCATTTTCATGCATAAATAGATGACAGTTAGTATTAATGTGGCCACTGAAAATAAATTATACTCAAAAATACTTGTCGGGAATCCAACTCAGTTTTTCACTGACAACCATTGTGGTGTTGATCAATTTCATAATGTTCCCAAGCTAACGTCAGAGGCTGAGTACAATGACAGGCTGGGATTTAATAAAAGTCTGATATCTGCATCCTGTGCACAGAATAAGGTGGGGGGTGAAATAAAAAACGGGGCAAGCCATTGTGGAGAAGATTTATTGAGTCACGTCCATCATTACAAAAAGCAAGATACAAAGACAGCTTTAGTAGGCTGTTAAGAACCGTAAGGCGAGGGGGTTCAGACACTGGGCTCAGGATTGAGTGATGAGAACAGATATCTAAAAAAAGCTCATCTTCTTAGCAATGAGACTAAAAGCTCACCCTGCACAGCATCTAATCGAGGTTGACCTTTGCAGCATACGGCTAATCATTTACAGCAGAATCTGACTAGACTCGGCTTAGTCTCCCCTGTCAAGATCCTAAAAAGACTTTGGTAAACCTATATATTGAAAGCATACACATTTTGGTCTTTGTTTGTTTGATATATGTAAAGTTTAAGAACAACTTTACCCCTTAGCTTAGCTTAGAAACAATACTTCACTTCAAAAAGTGGTAGAGTCAGTAGTGCTGAAAATGCAGTATTTCTACTGCTGATACTCTTAGCTGCATGCTGCATGCTGCATGTGCTGTAATTCTGCATGTTTTCCTCACTTATTTTTTAGTAATTATTGTATAAAATTACTCTTAACATTTAAGATGTTTAACCCTCCTGTTATGTTGTGGGTCAAATTGACCCTTTGGGCAGCATGTGACAGAGGGTGTCATGTTAATTTATCAGCATCACTTCATAAAAAAAGACATTTCAAAATGTAAAATAAAATAAACATAAAATAAACAAAAATCTATGTCATATAAAACTATTGTATTTATATTTAGGGCTTTCCAATGTACATTAAAAAAGGTTTTTACATTAATTTTAATGAAAAACGAGTGAGTTATCCTCATTGAACCATGATCTGTGAGAATTAAAGAACACCAATGGACTAAATCTTGATTTAAATGGTTAGTAATGGAGTTAAAAATTAGATTAAAATAAATGTGTATTGGGATTTTTTGGGGTTCTGACACTTTGGATAATTGAACATGCCCCGGGTCAAATTGACCCAGGAACATTATTGCTGTTCCAGAGAAACGAACATAACAGGAGGGTTAATAGATATCAAGAGACAGTAGCACAGCGAGTTTCCCTTGCAGCAGACATGTAACACATTAAGTAAGGTATAATCGTTCGGCGGTGGTGATGTGAAATAGAACTCCGACTGAGGGATTCTGATTGACCAATCAGAATCAAGTATGTAACTGGTTCATTAGTAAGAAAGCAAGGTAATAACCTGCTTTATTAACTCTTCTCATATCCTTATCATGAACACCATTTCACCACACATCAATTGTTTTACGATTTCCTAGTAACTGAGGTACCTATGAGATTGGAAGGCTTAAAACCAGTAACAACCAAAACATGCTAATGGACTCACTGAGAATCAACACGCCACTTTACAGTTTCACGCCATCTTAACTTCCTCAAGCTCGTTTGTTGATGCATCTAAAGTTATAAAACCAAATCAAAGTGCTGGCAATTGATCAGGGTGAGGAAATCAATACAAGCTAAAACTGCTTCTAGAGCACAAGCCACTAGAAAGGAGAGCCACTCAATTTTCTCAGGAGTTTGCACACAACATTTGGGCTACCACAAGAGTTGATTTAAACTTCTTGCCCATTAAAAGGGTTGTTGGTTGGTCATTCAAATCAATGTTGACAGTATGATCAATTGGAGGCACATTAAAAGATTAAAACAATTCTACAGCAGTGAAATGTGTGAGAAGGCTGTGAGTAAGAGGATAGAGATACAGAAGTGAGCAGGTTTTAAGTTGTCAATAGTGGATTAGATATCTGTCCTCTACCCCAGATTCCGTGAGTGTGAGTCTTGATTCAGGCATTAATGATAAGTACAAGTCTGACTCCACTAGAGAAGGCAAGAAGTGTTCCTTTTAGGTGATTTGGGGCACTTTCTGCTGATTCATGGGTAATACAAATTTGGGGGGAATGTACATAAAATCTGGTATTGTCGATCTTCAAGAATTTTTGTTTGTTTATGAAGAACCGTAAGATGAAGTTTCATGATTCCCAAGTGTATCAGTCTCCTGTCTCTTTGTGTCCAAGCACAGCGTCGTAGATCTTCCCGGTGAGGCGGTGCTGGATGTTAGTGAAACCAGAAGCAGCCAGCAGAGCAGCGTACTGAGCAGCTGTCCTCTCTCTGCCTTCAGTCTGTACCAGCATGTTCAGAGAGTAGAGCTGCACAGTTAGCGGGCCAGAGCCGTCCTCATGGAGCAGTGCTTCCACCAGCAACACAGCTCCTCCTACAGGATGGACATAATGGTCAGGATTGTGTGTAACTGCCTGCTACATACTACCAGGAATGTAGTAAGAAGCATGTACTGCAAACTGCGTTTGAAGATTGTATGCAGTATGACTGTTCTGTTCAATCTATTTTGCAGTATGCTCGGCCAGGGTTCACGGATTTTCAGTTTTGGAAAGAGGAAGTAAACAATGGGCAAGCTATGAGCAAAGCTGCTTCTGTAGCATCCACTTATGATTTAAGAAGTGGTATATATGGAATTTAATAATTTTAAAAGAAACAAACAGTTACCTATGAGATGCCCTCTGTAACCACTGTAAGTGACAGGATTCACCGGCGTTTCATTGGTATTACTCATAGACTGTATAAAATATGGACGTTGTATCCGTGACATCACCCCTCTGTTCCTGAACGCTGTTTTAAAGCCAATCGACGTCAGCAGCCATATTGGAAATGCGGAACTCAACCAGGCAGAGTGTGACGTAAAGAGGAAGAGTTTGAGACTCCTAGCCAACAGCTATGTGTTCCCGTCAGTCATGTCCTTATTTGGGCAAAATCTCTTAATCTTAATATCTTCTGAACCGCCGTTCTTCAGCCAGCCTCAAGCTGATTCTCGAAGAATTGCAGTTTATAACACTTCCACATGGGCTTCATAGTTTGAGACCCGAGGTTGCCGCTTGGTGTTACTTCACTGCCAATGTAACGGACAGTTAAATGCTGCCGAGTGTGCCACAACTGTGGCCCACACTCAAGCACAGTAAGTGGCGGTAATGCACCTAAAAACTAAGTGCCATCCATTGTGAACGGGTGAAGAAGAAGAACTGTGCATTACAAATCAGAACGACACCTGGGTAATTTTAGGATACTGCAGAGTTTGCTCTTGTTTACATACTGCATACTAAATATTACATTTGGCCAAATCAGTATGTACTATAATTAGCTAGTTATAGTTTAGCTACAGTAATTGCAGCATGTGTATTTTAACTTTGAGTGATTATAAACTCAACAGGAAAATTAAGTGGAGGTTTTGTTTTTTTGAGAAGTTTGTTGTTGGATCAGAGCTAGCAATCCAAAGTCAGAGTGAAACTCTTGACCTAGCAAACACAGGTGTCACCAATTTGACTGCTAATTGGTGCATTGCACTTCAGTACTTGCTAGGACATGTACATCAACACCTGTGCTTCTCCTGCTTTAAGAAGTCAAAATGCTACACAACCTATTTTCTATCCAGTAATATTAGACTTCCCTACTTCCCGTAATTTTTGGTTTTTCTTCTCTCCTCTTGTATTCAGACAGACAGACAGACAGGCACAGACACACACACGAACACACACACACACACACACACACACACACATGAGAGGGTTGTCTTTCTCCCGATAGCGTCTGCTGCTTTTGTGTGTGTGTGTGTGTGTGTGTGTGTGTGTGTGTGTGTGTGTGTGTGTGTGTATGTGTGTGTGTGTGTGTGTGTGTGTGTGTGTGTGTGTGTGTGTGTGTGTGTGTGTGTGTGTGTGTCTGTCTTTGATCAAAGTCAGAAGGACAGATTTTTCTGGGATCAGCTGCGTTGTTGGATACAATCTGCCATCTCATTTCAAGCAGTAGAAGAAAAAAAAATGTACTCATCCCTTTCACACTCAAAGACACATGCACACGCACACACACGGACCGGGTTTGCAGGCTTTGTAGACTCGACTGAGTAGCTCTATGCAGCGCTCGTCGGGCCAGTCGTGGAGGATTCTGGCAAGGATGTAGAGGTCAGCCTCTGGCAGGAGGTCTTTGAAGAAGTCCCCTAAACAAACACACAGAAACACAATAAATTAACTGCATGCTTCATACAAATGCACTGATTTTTCTGAGACATGACAACATTTGGTTAAATGATGTCATGTAATGACTAATTCTGTTAACAAGCCTCCCAGTGATATGGCCATAATTCTATTAGTGGTTTACGTGCTCAAACATAATTAGTACGAAGAAGTGATGTCTGCCGAAATGGATTCATGTTAGAAGCACATGAGTTGGCAACATATTTTTAGCTGCTGTTTAGCATTCAGTGGTGATACAGTCAAAAGGAAAGTGTTTGAGGGATTAGGATTCCCTGTGGTTTGTTAAACTTCACAAAAGACTTTACTAGCTACACTCAGTTTCAGCTGTGAATTTGACATCTTAAAAACAACTGAAATTACTGTAATTGTGCTTGCCCATCATCTAGATCCATTAGTAAATAAAGCACAGTCTTCTGCACAAATGTAATTACCCAGAGGTCAAATCCAAACATCAGTGTTTTCAAGGGTTCAGCTGTGGTTGTGTTCGACACAATCATGTCTATGAGAGCAGCGAGAGAAGGAAGAATTGATTTGGGATCTGGGTTTTCAAGATCACAGGCTGTGAACTTTTCCTACATTTGATGGTGCTTTTCAGAACTGACAGTACAAAGCATAAGGTTTGAATTGACGGTTTAGTATACAGGATTGTCACTCCAACTGAGTTGGAGCATGGCCACATGCAGGTGACAACAACAGTGCAGATTACTTTGTCATAGAAGCCGTTGTTGATCCTGCAGTTGGAATTCAGTTCTATATGTACACTACTGTGTAATCGAACAGTTTCATATGTACAAACTAATACTACCGGATAAGGATATGCTGTAAAGTGTGTCACTACACTTCAAAACCACCAACTCCCCTTCTTTGGTTATGCATTGAAATAAAGAAAAAGCTTTTTACTGACACTTTGTTTGGCTTTCTGAAGGAAACAAGATTGATGTAACCCTGCCAAAAACCATGTCTCAAAGTATTCACTGTTGAAATTTAATTGGGATTCAAATGTTACAGATGCCAAGATTGGTGCTTGTTCTTTTGGAGCAAACAAAACTAAATTTATTATGTTGTAGGAAATGATCTTGAAATATAAATTCAACAGGGTTTCTAGCAGTGACTAAACTGTACCGTTGTGTTGTGAACGCTGTGAAGAAGAGCTGGGTTAGTCATCACAGAACATTATGGTCCCAGTTTCAGAGGTGTGTACTTGAGTTATGTGACTTGAACTCAGGTCAGACTCAAGTCACAATTTTGATGACTTTGGACTCGACTTGACAATATCATCAAAGACTTGAAACTCGACTTGGACTTTGGCACCACTGACTCGGGACTTGAATTGAACTTTAGTCTGATGACTTGAAAAAACTTGAGATTTTGAGCATTAGATGAGTTAAAATGACTTTACAACGTCTTCAGAAGTTCACCGCATAGCACTGATTATATCCTGAATGCTATGTCAGCTCTCTTTTTCTGTGCAGGTAAGTTCTGTCGCTTGCACTGGTCTTATCTGAGTTTTCTACCTCTTTTAACAAAATGTCAATAAGAGTCAATGTAAACACCGGATGAAGACCATTTTCTCTTTTTCTGTGACTAAGTCTTGTCACGCTGGTTTTATTTAATTTAGAAAATAAAACAATTCAAAATGCATTCATTGTATTTGTTAAATTTAATAGATTGTTACATTGTTAAAATGGCATTTTATTTGGTAAACAGTGCTTATGACTTGTAAGTACTCGAAAATTTCAAGCCTATGACTTTGGACTTGACTTGTCTTGTCTTTACTTGAGACTTGACTTGGACTTGGGATTAAAGACTAGAGACTTACTTGAGACTTGCAAAACAATGACTTTCTCCCACCTCTGCCCAATTTACACCTGATGTCAGCATAAAAACATGTCTATATATTTGAACTGATTTAAATAAAGACTAATATTAATGCAGGTCAAAGTGGATACAGTGAACAGTACTATATGTCCCTTGTGAAAAGCAAAAAAAAAAGAAGAAGACCCAAAATACAGACAAAGGATTTAATTAAAAAAGCCAAGAGATAAAACTTGAGTTGAATGGAAAACCCAACAGAATCCACAATAAACACTAGAGATCAAGGAACACTGGAAGAAGCAGGGAAACCTGCAATCAAGACTTATGAGATACCTTCAATGAACTGACAACTGTTTATGGATTTTATTTATTGTTGGCTTTGGTCCTTTCAGTTATCATCACTAGCCTAATGTTGAGCACGGACGTACAGTTACCAAGAAACATTGCGACATCATCCCTGCAATTTCTCACTCATCACTGTAGCTGCTCCACCAGTGGTAGGAATATAGCAAGCAGCTTCCTTGCTATTTAATGTATTTATAATCACCCGGGGCTTTCTCCTAAAGTGTGCTGGCCATGTGGAGCTTCATTTTACCTGGGGGCAGTTGACGAAGAAGGTAGGGATCCCACAAAGTACAAGAATGCAAAGACTAAACTCACTGTCTCGTCACTTCATTGGCCTAGTTTTCATTTTCAGTAAAGACATAGCTGGCAGGCAAATTTCACCCTCTGCTGCATAAGGTTTTAAATTTTTCAACTTTCAACTCCTCCCTGTCTTCGGATCACTGGACGGACCATTTCAAATAAAATCCAATAACTCCTTATGAAGCGTTTTGTTGGTGTGCAAAATAAATTGCATGGGGGGCAAATAATGATCTTGGTTGTAACACCTTAAGGTATAAGTTCAAAGGTTGGATATAGGTCTGCTTCTTCTTGTTCTACAAAGCAAGACAAGCAAAAATATACAGGTGACCTTTCTCTTGCAAAGCAAATATATACGGGATTGCAGTGCAAGCAGCATGCAAATAGAAGGTACAGTAATACCAGGTGTTAATGGAAAAGCTGCGATAACCTACTCAGATACAGGCTGCATGTATAAACCTATACGTCTAAAAGTAGGTGTTGGGTTATAATACATTTGAAATGGATTAAAAACAATGTCCTCACCAAAAACTTCAGCCTGGGAAAACTACCTCTAGGCTATTTCTATGTTTTATATGATTGTGTGTGTGTGTTTGTGCAGTTGCGTGTGAGTGTGTGTGTTTGGGTGTGTGTGGTTGAGAAGTACAGCTCTGAAACTGGCTGTAAGTGATGTCAAGTGATTTCACCCTGTCATGATGACGTTACCTTGGTGGAAGCTAATCCTCTGGTCGGTCTCGGTGACAAAGTGTTCCCTCGATGTACGCACCACCTTGGGGAGGTCAAAGATCGTCACAGTGCATTCTGGGTAGGCTGACGTGCATTGCTTGGCTAATGCTCCACTGCAGCCTAGAAAGAGAGAGAGAGAGAGAGAGAGAGAGAGAGAGAGAGAGAGAGAGAGAGAGAGAGAGAGAGAGAGAGAGAGAGATGATTACATTTAGTTACAGCACAATGAATATACTCAACCCTCATTAAGGTAGTGCATCAGACACAAACAAACTGAGCACACGAACAAACACAACACACAGAGTCACACGAGTGGAACAGATGCTCCCAGGTATGTACCCATTATTTATTCGCATGATTTGTATGTGGCGGCTTTGGGAATATGGTTCATCTAACATTCATGCAAATAAAGGAGACTGAATTGAGTTGAATTTAAAGTGACTGAGAGACAGAATATTTATAGAGAAACATTCCTGCTGAAGGCACACAATCACGCACTCACGCAGTCATTGTTATCTGATAGAATTGAATGAAAATTTAAATGTGTTTCAAAGATGTCGAGAAAATTGGCACATAATGTATCTTCATGTTTTGTTGAAACATCTCTAGAAAGACTATATTGTCCTTAGTCTGGAAATAAAGTGACACACATGCACAAAGGGCTTTTAATCCCAAATAGTTCATACATGTACTTTGGCCAAAAAATTAATTGAGATAATCAGCTGTGGTCAGGAAGTTTGAGTAGATATAGAAAGAATGAGATTGCAGATTTAAGAGGCCAAAAGGACTTTTCTCCGCAGGGTATCTGAGCAAAGCCATAGAAGGAGATCAGGCATCCAGAGGGAGCCAAGAGTAGAGCCGCTGCTCCTTCATACAAAAGGATCTGGCTGAGGTGGTTTTGGGCCTCTGATAAGGATACCTACAGGGTGCCTTTCTTTTGAGGTTTACAGAGAGACCTTGGGGGAGACCCCAAGGTGGACCCAGAACTCACTGGGGGGATTATATACCACATCTGGCATGGGCACACCTAGGGGTCCCCCAGGAGGAGTTGTGCTCCTGGGGAAGGAGGACGTATGGACGAACTTTCCTGCTGCCATTGCAACCTGACCCAGCGGTAGCTGAAGAAAAGGAAAGAATCGATTGATGGATCTCCAGTGTTCTTCAAAAACCATTTGCATCTATGTCGTTCATATTGCTATTAGAATGGCAAAAGCCAATGTCCCATCAACAACTATGAACAGAGACAATCAACAGAGGAGAAGAAGCTCTGCTGTCTGTTCATGCATGTGTAACAAGCACAGTTTCCATCCGTTGTGAATTAGCCTATGATGCCTACTATCTAAACAGTAACAATAACATTTTAATAGCAGTAAAATAGTATGTCATGGTAATGCACCAACAGACTTTCAACCTCATCTCATATTTTGAGTTTCTGATGGGTCAGTGGACTGAGAGTTGACAAGCTTTGCTACTGGCTTTTTCAAGAGTAGGCCTCAATTTTTTCTTCTAAATTAAAATTTGGTTAAAGAAAAAAAGTGAGGAATATATGTACATACATTCCATTCCATATAATTCATGTCCCCTACAAAAGATAAAAAAAAAAAAAAAAGCAA